>NC_064286.1:62251034-62283891 GCF_019186545.1 Solanum stenotomum | reverse complement strand
AAATCGGTTCGGTCGGTTTTTTCGGTTTAAACCATATTATGCCCAGCCCTAGTTAGGATGGGTCGATCCTTCATTTGGAAGGACCTAAAAATGCTCAATTCAGCCTAACCCTAGAAGGGTCATGGGCTAGGGCGGGCTAGCCCTTTTTTTTTTCAAACTTAAAATTTTATAACATCAAGAAAATGAGAAGATTTTCAAATCAAATATGACAAACAATGGTGTTGTTTCAATAACACTAGCAAAAAATCTAGTGAATAACATGTATCTAAAGTACTAAATACGCAAGAGACATGTATCTAGTGTGATGCATCCCAGATACGCGAACGAGATAAGAGAGTGGCGAGCGAGATGGGAGGAAGGCGAGGGCTCAAGATTTGTCTATGTATCCTAGATACGTGTGAACCCACTTGGATAGTGTATCTAGAACAAATTACACCTAATTTTGAGTCCATGTATCCCGAGATACATATATTTACACGCACCAAAATCTGATATTCGTAATATTACAACATAGCGTGCATCTAAGTAATTAGCTCATACACCAGCGAGATTTCTGTAAGTTACCCTTAAATAAATAGTTTAGGCCCATGGGCCTACCCCAGCTCGGCCCCGATCAAGCCTCAAGGGAAAACAACTTATATGGGTCGGGGAGTTGGGCTTATAAGCTCTAGTTATAAATGAGCTTGAAAAATCTTATCCCAACCCTACCCCAATAACTAGTTGGGTTGGGCCAGCCCCATGGACTAAGCCCATTTTGACGGCTCTATCTAGGAATGTCAAATGAGCGAGTTGAGCTGAATTTGAAAATGTTAAACAAGAAATCAAGAATAAGTTAATAACAAATGGACTTGTTATTGATCTGGTTAAATGTTATTTGGACTAAAGAAGATTGGGCTGCAATGAAATCGAGTCATAACCCAACCTATCTAGTTCTTATAATTTGTTTGAGTACCTAATTAAACTTTTTCCTTTATATTATTATGACTATAAAAACATATCAAATAAGAAAATGTCCTTTTAAAAATATTTTGATAAAATTTCTCATATGCCAATGTAAATTGTATATTAATTCAGATTTGAAATAAACTGAACTTAACAAGTTAAAATAAGCTCATTTAATAAAATAAGTAGATTATTAACCTGTTCAAACATAAACTAGTTGAACAGAGTTAACAATTTTATGGACTGATTTTAATAACTCCAACAACAACCAGCATTATTTATGGGAGATAATTAAGGAAAAAGTGTTATAAGGGGTAATTACATATCAGAGTTTAAGGTTCATTTTACTTTGTAAAAATGTACAAAATTTGTTTTATTATAGACATATTTTTCTTCTTTATTTTCGCATGCATATGTCGAATAATATAAGTAGTTTGAGATTAGGGAGTTGCTGATTAATATATTTTCACTGTATTAAACAATTGCAGATCTAAAATTAATTAATTAATTAATAATGCTATTATTTACCAAAAAAATAAAATAAATAATACTATTATCTTTGTCATAATTTTTTAAAGTTTTAAATGATACGATTCAGCTTATTTGATTTTTCAATTGGTTGACCTCCTAATACCTAACAAAATCAATTATGATTAGACTACATATATATAAATACCAGGATAAATAATATAATTATGATGTGTTGGCTAATAATATTGTGATTAGTGACATAATTATTACTCCTAAGAAAATTGACCTCTTAATTACAGTAAAATTGAAAAAAAAAATGCATTTAGCCTCCAAAGCTACAGCTACTTTTGCACTTTTTTCATCCATTGATTTTCCAATCATTTTCATTAATATTTGCCGGCTGTTGAGTTACTCTTACTTCCTCCTTGATTCATTTTACTTGTCATGTTTGAGTTTTATACGTTTTTTGAGAAAATATTAATAGTCAAATAATAGTAGTAAAAAACTATTATTATTATTATTATTATTATTTAATTCTTTCTTGATTATCTAAGACAACAAGTATTTTTGGATTAATTATTCTCTAATTATTTATTCTTTGATCTCAATTTATTACTACTGTTGCTTTCGCTATATTAATCCCTTTTCACCCTTTTCACATTTATTAAAATAAGGATATATGAAAAAAAAATATTAATGAGTTCTTTCTTAATTATCTACTCCTTCATTTCATATTATTTAACCGTTGTTGATTTGACATACCCCTTAAAAATGTTAATTAGAGATATGTATTATTAAATTAACTTTATTAATAATACTTTGAATTCTAAATTTAACCGTTATTATTTCATATAATTATTTAATAATAAGGATAGTATAGGAAAAATGATAGAACTCATTTGATTTGCTAAAATGAACAAATAGAATGTATTTATTTTTGATATAGATGTCAAGTAAAATGAAACGAAAAGAGTAAAATAAAAAGCATTTTAAATCAATTATTTTAGTAATTATGACAATTAAAAAGGATCGGAGAAGATACTATCCATTTTTTTCTTCTAAAATTACTAGCATGTCATATGATGAAGCAAAACATAAAAAGAAGTCTTCCTTTATTATCTTCGTTTTTTCTGAACTCACTGACTATAAATTTTAGATTCGAGTACATACGATCAACCTAAAATTTGAAAATGATGTCCTTAAGTGGATCCTTATAGATCTGCTGGTCATAAAAATTGTAGTCCCTCTCAGGCTCACAATAGTTCTTCACTTCCATCTGCAACAACAACAAAATCATCCTTAGCAAAGTACATCCCGGTGCACTAAGTTCCCACTAGCTATGTAGGGGTTCGCGAAAAGACCAGACCACAAGAGTCTGTTATATGCAGCCTTACCCTGCATTTCCATAACAGACTGTTTCCACAAAGACTCTTTTGTCACAGTTTAATTCATACTTAGTATTCACCAAAGACAATTAACTCTAAATATGACATGATATTGAAAAAATGTTTTATACTGACAGTGTATATAAGTTAGATGTACCTTTCGAATTCCTTTTATGGCTGTCAAAAGGTTTTCACTCATCACTTCTGAAAACAATGTATCTTCTCCTAAAGCAATTAAAGATTCAGAAATAGAATCTGGTACGCTTCGAAGATTCTCTCCAGATACATCTGAATCCCCTTCTGTTTCACAAGAAAACATAGTTCGAATATCAGATAACAGTGAAGGAATTGTACAACTCGTCATGAAATCTTTGGAAACTTGAATTACTTTCAAATACTTAATAGCTTAACTCCCCTGTGTTTCAAGTTGTTTGTCGTTTTTTCCTTTTTAGTCCGTTTTGAAAAAAAAAACCATCTTTCCTAATTTGTCAACTCTTTAAAGGACATTGTAGTACATTTGTACGTACCTTTAGTTTAAGACGATAAGATTCAAAAGTTTTCTTTACATTCTTAAACTTCGTATTAAGTCAAAACCAGACAAACAAATTGAAACAGAGTGAGTAAACTATCAGGCTGAACCATATAGCACAAGGGGAAAAAACTGAAAAGGCTAACTTACCTACTGGTTTTGGAAGGCTTAGATCTTTTCGTAATCCATCGACTCCAGAAATAATTATCGAAGACAGACCAATGTATGGATTCGTGCAAGCATCAAACGCTTTGATTTCAAAATGGCTAACGAGATCATCAGCAATTCCAGGAGGGCTAGCAGTTCTCAATGGTGCCTCTGTATTTTCTTTACCCCAGCAGAGGTAAGCTGCATTTCGCGTCTTAGGTACCAAATGCTCATAACTACACGTGATAGATCGTTAGAAAATCTTTATTGATTGTTAAAGTTGAATCCATAACAGAGTAGTCGAGCTGAAAGTATTTCCAATCGAATCAAGTACATTTGACACCGGATAGTAATGACAGTAAGGATTATCAAAAATGACTTGCCTAAGAGGATGTGTTGCAGTAAAAGCTAATATGGCAGGAAGATGATTTAACACTCCAGCCATGAACGATTCCCCTATCTTCGACATTCCATATTTTGAATCTCCAGATGCCATAAAAATGTTTTCTCCATTCCTCGACAAACTTATGTGTACATGTGATCCCGAGCCATCTTCATCCTCTGCATACCTAGGAAAAATGCCCAAAATGTCACATACTATGAGGATATATCAGTATCGGAAACAATCTCTCTATCTCCCTGAGATCATTGGCATACGAATAATATTTCAATAGTTACCTTTAAAGTGATCTGATTGTGTAAAACACGTTCTATTTTTAATCATCAGTACTATAGAATTTGAATTCAAAAGGGGGAAATGCAGCTAAAAGTGTTTGAGGTTAAATCTTCTACCTACTTTGGAACAAAAGTTGCCATCTGCCCGTGTTGTCTTGCAACTGATTTGATGACTTCACGCGCATAAATTAAGCTAGCAATTGCTGTACTAGCCTCCGCGTATCCCAGGACAACTTCAAACTGACCTTTTCCAGTTTCCGCGTGTACCTGAATAATTGAAAGACACAACAAGTGGAACTATCTTTACTGGACTGAAAATTTGTGAGTAAATTTTGTCTTAAAGGAAAAAAAGGAAACTTACCTGTTCAACTGTAATATTCATCGTTTGAAGATAAGTAACGATATCTTCTAATATCGATGAAGAAACATCAAATCCTGATGTAGAACAGTACGAGGTCTTGTCGATTGGTAACCATTCTTCTTTGCCATTCCTTTATGTAATTTTATTCATACAAATTTAGTGTAACAGTTTACAAGATGAGAAAATGAACATAAAATTGAGTAACGTACTTTATTACACTCTTCAATAGGTAAAATTCGATTTCAAAGCCTACATTCACAACCTGAAACATGTAGATATGTATCAGATCAATAAAACTTTTCAACTCTTGCAATGAAAGATACTAGCTAGACATACCAAGTCGAATTCATCTTTTAAAATTTTAGTGACTCTTCGAAATACTTCTCTTGGACAGTATTCCCATGGTTTATCTGGTTCAATACACATGTCTGCTAATGTCATTTCCTGTTGGTTTTCCCTGGATCAAAAAGATACACATCCACATCAAACATGATTACAAATCAATATAGTAGTGGAGAAGTTAAGTCGAAATCAATGAAGAAGAAAACTGAAGCAAAGGAAACAATAGGTAATACTAAAATCGAAGAATAATATAGTAGAAGAGTAATAATAACAACACTACTAAGTAACCTAGACAAGGCTCGACTATCTACTAACCTTTTACCCTAATCTCGTCCTCTATATCTTCCTATATAGGATCATGTCCTCAGTAAGCTGCAGACGTGTCATGTTCTATTTAATCACCTATCTCTAATTTTTCTTCAGCCTACCTCTACGTCTCTGGTAACCACATACCATATTTACTCTACCCCATCATTTGGAACAAAACCTATTGAGTTCTGCTCCTTGAATCAGTTTACAGGACATTTCTATGTTATTTCTACAAATGAAAGAGTGTCTTATCTAATATGTCCTATCAACGAAATCGATAAAAACAACCTAATGTAGTTACATAAACCAGAATCAAAACATAAATTAGTACCAGGGGATTTTGCATCTGGTTGATAAATCAGGAATAATTCTGATCATGCCTGTAAATCCGAGTTTAGTACCCTCCGCGGGGGAATTAGATACTGAGCTGAGTGCAGCAAGACATGCAGGACTTAATCCTAAACCATGTTTTTTCACGAAGCTGAGACGCTCTCTTGGAATAACCTGCAAATGATTCACATAAGTGAATAATATTCAATCAGCTTTTGGACTTAACTCAACTCGCTCATGAGATGAGAATTGCCAAAGATGAACAAATAATCCATCACATTGTGAGTTGGTAACTCAACACCCTTGCACGTCTAGGATTGGACATATGAAACGTGGACAATAGAAGATGTAGACTCAACATCAAATAAATCATTAAAATAATCCATCACATACTAAAGTGGGAACTCAACATTCCGGCACGTCTAGGATTGGACATATGAAACATGGACAATAGAAGATTCGGATCCAATATTGAATAGATCATGAATTGGGATGAGTCTAGGTCTATTATGATAATACAAAAAATTAACTTCAAACATAACTTAAAGAATCAAAAGTAAGTTTATAAGGTGAGACTTTTCGAAACACCAAATTGCCCATCACCTACAAATGTGAGAACTCAAGATTATACTTTTGTTTAATTGGGTAGGTGTCGATAGCAAAAGAACCTTTGCTTTGGTCCATACCACGAAAAAGACAAAGATCTAAGACTTTCTTTACTCTGCCTCTGACCACGAGAACTAGGTCCAATGATCCTCTTTTTGATCTCTTACATAAGATGTGTATATATAGACTATTTAAACCATAATTAACCAGAGAATTCTGAAATATCATTTCTCTCTTGTTCATCATACTTGTTCGAGGTAAAAAGTTAGTCCCACCCGATGTTTACATCAGATCAATACATGTATGACATGCACATTTAATCATTATTAATTAACCCGCCCCATTAAATCATGTAACTTTAGTAAATAAATATCTAAAAATCACTTACACGACATCTATGAATGCCAGAATTATCAATCCAAAGAATGCGAACAAAGGGAACAGGTTTGAATGGTTCATCTGAGCTATTGTAATTGCCTTCTTCACCAACGCTACTCGACTCACATCTCTCCATAATAATTATTTTTTTGTGTGTATTTTTCCAAATTCTAGTTCAATCTTAACTCCAATTTCAGTTTGTTTAAGTTAAATCACATGTTCTACAATTTTTTTGTTTATGAATTTTGTCTGGATGAGCTTGAAAGTAGTTACATTAATAATACACTTTGTTTTAATTTGTTTGTAAATGAGTGGGTATATGAACAAATTAAACTTGTGGTTGAGTAGAATCGTATGAATAGCTCCATTCTTAATATGAGCAAAATGAGGACTTTGTTGCTTCATATTCTAATTATGCCACATTATACATGGAATGTTTGTAATAGAAAAGTAAAATATAACATGAAAATCAATCTTAGAAAAAAAATTAAATTGATAATATTCTCGATCTTTTTATCTATAAATTATTTTTTATTTCTAATGTTATTGTTAGATGGTTAATAGTATTAGTAAAAAAATAAAATACTATTATAGTTAAAAAATTAGAAGTACAACAAATTAAAGACAAATAAACATTATTAGTTAAAATTAGAAATGATGATTGAGCCGTGCGGGCTCCCCTTTTCTAGTAAGGCAAGATGCCAAGAAAAGTGGGAAAATCGAATTTGCAAAATAATTTAGTTTAATGATTTATTTATTTATTACTAGAGATCTGAAAAGGCCATTTTCTTCTATTCTTTTTGCGAGACACCAATTATTTGATAACATTAATTGCTTAAACTTTAACATCAAGAAATATTACATGACTACGTTATATTATATAAAACATAGGTAAAAAAAAGATCTAGGGTAGAGAAAAAGCAATGTAGTTCAATATTTGAAAATGCAAAAAAACCTTTAAAATCTTATTTCTTCTCATGTTTACAATTCGCTTCATACGGTACACATAATCTTTAAAACTCTTGATAAAAATTATTCCAACAATAAAAGTTCATAAAGATTAAGATATATTTACATGATATGATTAGACATAATCTTAAGTATCTGTTGAAGAATACTAATGGGATGCTACTAACCTGAAAAAAAATTACTTCTTCATACCTGACATAGTTTTAATAAAGGGTAGTAAAGATTACTTATAATGTAATTTAAATTTTTTTTTGAAGAAAATTAGATAAATTTATAGCTAGGTAGAAAACCCATCTATGGAGTAATAAATTGTACTAATAAAAGAAAATATAGGGAAATTACAGGATTCATATGGAGTAAAAAACTCTATCGTCTTCCCCAAGCAAAAGGCATAATGCCTTTATCACAGAATGAGAAAATTGTATGGATAGTCGCCGCTGCTGTCTTTCATATTATTACTTTGACTTGTATTAGCGTAAGACAGGGAGTGACGGTTGCTAATCTAGCCTGGATGGGGGAATTGTTATCCAACATGGTGACGTGTATCTGCCTATTATGGAGATTTACATTGCTCAACCTATAGTCCCTCCTAATTTGGTAAGATACATGGAAGCTCTCGGTTGGTTGGTGAACGGCATCTTATCTCATTTCATTTCGACTTACCTGACATTAGACATGAAACTGTACTTGGCCCTTTCTTTTGGGTTGATTGCGATCTTCTGTTGGCTCATGCTATTCAGGCCGGTGGCCAGCGACTGGGGACTACATTATTCCCTATCTAGTTTAATTTACTGATAAGCATGACAATCAGAGACTATGGCTTTAACCATGCTAGGACATATATTTTGATTGTTTTGTCTGTTATTCTAGTTATAATAAGACTGGTGGCAGATACCATTGCCGTTGAGCTACTGCCAGCGGTTGAGGAAGTGCCGGAACATGATTAAGTAGATGCTGGTAATCAGAACGCGCGTGCACCTCTTGCTGATGAAGTTGCTTATGATGATCAGGGTTATGGTCTTGAAGCTCCTGCTGATATTGAGCGCAACATTGATGATGATGGTCTTGAAGTTCCTGCTGATATTGAGCACAACATTGATGATGGTCTTACACTTTTCCTTATTGTTTGTTAATTGTGATATTAAAGATGCTGCGATGGCCCGAAAAAAATAATATGGAGTAATACATTGTACTTAAAAAAATCAGGGAAAATAAATATAGAAAAATTATAGGAAAATATAGGGAAATTACATGATTTCTATGGAGTAATACACTGTACTCAGAAAAATCGGGGAAAATAAATATAGAAAAATGATAGGAGATATTTGATATGGTTTGAGAAAATTGGGAAGTTATAGGAGATATTTGATATGGTTTGAAAAAAATGAAGAGATACACCTAATTCCTGGATATATAGATAATATATATATATAAATTAACTTTGGTGTTGTTTAATTTTTGTCGCAAAATAATGAAGTTTCTGATTATAATCTTTGAAATTTCGCAATTTTCACTTCTGTGCATAATTCATCTAGACAACATTAGCTATAGTTTGCTCCAATAGGAACCTTAAATTTCTTTGACAAAAAGATGTGACTTCCCATTTTTTTAAGCTTAGAAATTAGAACATCAAGTGACCTTTTAAGAGCCTATTTGAATTGACTTAAAAAAAAAAAGTTTTAAATAAAAAATAAAAGGTTAAACGAAAATGATTTTAAGTCAAAAAAATAAAAGTGAGTTGAAAACCAAAAGGACAATATTTCAATGCTAAATTAACAAGGTATAAATCAGGTTAGAAGGAGTAAGGCGCAAACTTCTATGCGTCTTACAAGGCGCACACTGTCAGCGTCTTGGCGGCTGCGCCTTGTAAGGCGCATAGAAGTTTGCGCCTTCCCTTAAAATAAAAAATAAAAAAAAACGTTTTTTAACTTTTTTGCATTTGCAAGTGATTTTTATATTGAACCCAAATTTTTTAATAATGAACAAAATTTGTTTATAATACTTAATTTTTTTCTTTATTTTTTGCATGCATATGTCGAATAGTGTAATTAGTTTGAGATAAAAAGAATTGTTGAGCATGCCGAATAATATAATTAGTTTGAGATTTTGATTAATATATTTAAAAATATAATGAAAAAAATTAAAACTTGTTAATGAATTGCAGTTAGAGAAAAGAGAGGAATATAGAGTTATTATAAGAGATATTTGATACTGTTTGAGAAAATTACTCCACATTATAGGATTAGTCAATTCCTCTTTTATATATATATAAAATTATCTTTGCTGCTCTTCATCTTCCACCTCAACAACCATGGACGTTCTCCGATTCACCGGAGCAACATTCACCGCCGGGACAGCAATCACCGTTGTTCGTTCCGACGCCATTAAACCTGGCGCAAAATTAAAAACAAAACGAACTAGGTTTATTAGTGGTACCATTACTAAACCAGCGGCGGTTGTTACGGCAGCGGACTCTTTGAAAATTTCAAAGACTGATGATACATTGATACCAGTAGTACATCCGAGTTCGTTACAATGCGAGGAAGGTTATTTGTTACCGAATTATCCACGTGGTGAAATCGGTTACAATTACGTCAAAGAAATATTGACGTCCAAAGTGTATGAATTAGCTGAGGAGACGCCATTGCAGCGTGCACATAAGTTATCAGAGAGGTTAGGGGTAAATGTATGGCTCAAACGTGAAGATCTTCACCCGGTATATTTTTACTACTCAATTTTGTTTTTTTGTAGTGTTATTGAATACTTCTATTTGTTGAAGTTTGGTGTTAATTTGTAGTATTCATGATGTTTTTATGTTAAAGTTTTGGGTGGTGAACTTAAGGTCCGCTAGTTTAAAAAACACTAGCTGATTCTTTCCATAAGTCATGTCCTTGGTGGACCGAGTTACTTCATTGGTGGGAGGTGGGAAGTGGGTAGTATAACGTAGAACTAATCAAGCTGACATGGATACCATGATCATAAAACAAATAATATATATATATGAATGTTGTATATTCATGATATTACTCATATTGTTGAAAGATTGTTAGTTTATACTAATTATCCTTAACACTAATTAGTCATAATTTTTTTTTTGTTTGATCGATTTGTCTATATGAATGAAGAGACGAAGGACCTGGATTGAAGCCCCAAAATTGATCAAATATTTACCCTATTTGGAGCTTGTAAATAACAATGTGATGTTGCACCCATAAACTTTAAATCCTGAATTCACCTCTGTAGTAACTTCCATGGATCTGAATTCACACCCGTAATCTTTTAGCATAGATATACTCTTGTTAAAATTTATGTTAGATGAGATTGACTATGCAGGCGAGGTGTGAGAACTCTGCTTGATTTTGGATTTAGAACATGAATTTATTGGCTATTCATGTTGATTTTTTTCTTCCCTGATTATTTAATACTCGAGTTTATGATTACGATAGCTGCCTTGTTTCTTATTCAGCTCAACCAAGTAGAGCAAGTTTTTAAGTCTGTATGTGTTCTGTATTTATCTAATTTTGAGCCTTTTGACTCACAATCATTGTCGTATACTCATATTGGCAGGTCTTCTCATTCAAGGTCAGAGGATCTTACCATATGATGGCAAAACTCTCAAAGGAGCAGTTAGAAAAGGGCGTTATATGCTCATCAGCGGGAAATCATGCACAAGGTGTTGCATTAGCTGCCAAGAAACTCGGCTGCAATGCTGTGATTGTGATGCCCGTTACTACGCCAGAAATTAAAGTTAGTATTGTTGAATTACTTATAGCTTCCTATTTCAATTCATCCTGTTCTTTTATCCTATTTCAAAGTTTATCCCTTTTTTTGTAGTGGAAATCAGTTGAGAGATTGGGTGCTACTGTTGTTCGTGTGGGGGATACATACGAAGAAGCACAAGCATATGCTGTAGCTCAGGGCAAAGAAGAAGGACGTGCATTCGTCTCTCCCTTTGATCACCCTGATATCATAATAGGGCAAGGTACGGTTGGAATGGAGATCAACCGCCAATTCAAAGATAAGATACACGCGATATTTGTGCCTATTGGTGGAGGGGGTCTTATAGCTGGCATTGCTGCTTATATGAAAAAAGTCTCCCCTGATACGAAGATTATTGGTGTTGAGCCAGTCGATTCCAATTCAATGGCGTTGGCATTACACCACGGTCAAAGAGTAATGCTGGAAAAAGTTGGATCTTTTGCAGATGCAGTAGCTATTAGAATGGTTGGTGAAGAAAGTTTCCGTCTCTGCAAGGAACTAATAGATGGGATTGTCCTAGTTAATCATGATTCTATAAGTGCATCGATAAAGGTTAGTCAGCACTAACATATTGTATGTTACGTTACTTGTTAGTGTACGAATTTTGAATCTTTTGATGTGACTGTTGAGTCCTGTTTTGAACAGGACATGTTCGAAGAGAAAAGAAGCATACTAGAGCCAGCTGGTGCACTTGCCCTAGCTGGAGCTGAAGCATACTGTAAGTACTATGGTGTAAAGGGAGAAAACATCGTAGCAATAACTAGTGGAGCCAACATGAACTTTGACAGACTTAGATTGGTAACTGAACTCGCGGATGTTGGTAGACAGAGGGAAGCTGTTCTCGCTACTTATATGCCTGAAGAACGAGGCAGCTTCAAAAAGTTCTACGAGATGGTGGGACATACTAATATTACTGAATTGAAGTACAGATATGATTCTGAGAAAGAAAATGCTCGAGTATTTTACAGGTATCGTTTAGACAGAATGTTAAACTGATTTTATCGTTGAAGGGACATCTATGAATTCGTAGATATATTCATTTTTTTCATATGGCAGAGTTGGTCTTCACACGAAAGTTGAACTCGAAGAAATGGTAGACAGGATGGAATCATCACAACTGCATACGATTAATTATACAGATAATGAATTGGTTAAAGATCATCTAAGACATCTGGTACTGTTTAATCTCTCTTTTTACTATCATGTGAATCTAATTTTCGACAAAAACAGTAAATATGTGTGTTTGTACTACTATGCTACTATCGTTATTGACTATACTAATCAATCAAGGATTGATGTGCTTCCTTTCCTTCTACTTTGTTTAACGAATTATTGTGGTGATCATCGGATATTGATGGCTCGTACTCTCTCTATCTCTGCTATAATTTGTTGCAGATAGGTGGGAGATCAGATGTACACAATGAGCATCTCTGTCGATTCATTTTCCCAGACAAGCCTGGTGTTTTGATGAAGTTTTTAGACGCTTTCAGCCCAAGTTGGAATATAAGTTTGTTACATTACCGTGCACAGGTACCTTATACAAGAAATCTCATTGTCACATTGTTCGTTTTTTGGTACTATCTTGTAGTCTTTCTGCTCTGCTAGTATTTATTATTGAGTAACTTTTTTTCGTCTATTTGAAAGGGAGAAACTGGAGGGAATGTGCTAATCGGACTCCAAGTTCCACAGAACGAGGTTGATGAATTCAGGGGTCGAGCTGAGAGTCTTGGTTATGTGTATGTTGTGGAGACTCTCAATGAAGCTTTCCAGCAACTAATGCATTGAAATGGTTGGTATGCATAATGAAGTTTTGGTCCTTAAAGAAAATGGCTTTTTGTCAATGTTTGGAACCAACACAAGATTATGCTTTAGCTTTATTCAAAATAATAGTAGTCATTGTCTTTAGGGGTAGAGTGTTGTCATGCCCTGCTTTTGCTGTCTATCGGCATATGTTGTGTATTGTGTTTTGATTGTCACATGGTATTGTTTCTGTCTTGTAGGCTCTACACTATTTTTGTATTAACTGTTATGCTTTCTTCATTGTCTTCTTCTTCTTTTACTTGGGTTTGATGCATTTGAGTTTAAAGTCTTTAGGAAACAACCTCTCTATATCCATGAGATAGTAATAAGGTCTGTGTACACTCTACTTTCTGCAGACCCCCTATTGGATTTTGGGGCGAGTACCCACACAGGGCGTAGTGAAAAAAAACATTGGTACAATCTATGAGGGGGTGGAAATATCACGAGGCGTAATAACCCCCATTATTCGGAAAAAAGGTATGGTGCTGCACAAACTTCATTAGTACTATACCAGCAACATATTCAAGTATAATTTCATAAATAGAGTCTGAAAGATAATATGTACACAAATCTTATTTCTATCTTGAAAAGTAAATACAGTAACGAAGAAACCATGTAATCATTACTATGACTTCATCTAGGACCACTCACGAGTAGCTTGAGAAGCTTTTATTGGGACACAGAGTGATTATTTTTATGTGGTGGCTAAGGTGATGAAGATTATCCTCCTTGTTTTAAGGGATTTTGATGTTGTTATGGAAATACTTTAATCAAACGATGACAATTACACTCTTCAATAAATTTATTTCCTTCAAAATCTAAAATACTTTTTTTTTCATAATCAAATCAACAACCATCATACATGAGTATTTTACTTTTGAGTTTCTTATATGTTTTAAAGATTTATTACTATGTAAATTTATAATCTTAAATATAAGATACGTTAAAGGGATAACAAAGAGCGAGTTAAAAGTGATATTATGACGCTCAGCTAATTGAAAGACTTCGACTGACAAACTTATAACGGAATAATACTACTTGAATTGATGATGACGTAGCTCAAAGTTACAAATTCACGTAAGTTTGTTATACAATATGTATAAAGTTGTTACATAGATAATACATGTATGCAAAAGGTAAAATTGACTGTGCTGATGATAGCAATAGCAAGTAGCAACATAAGGTGAAATGTATCGTTTAGATTGTAGTGGAATAATAAGTACTTTATTCTTAACAAATTTTGTGTTTGAGTTATCTTTGCTAGGAAACATTTAACTCAACATATAATTTCGGAAAAAATGTCTGAAATATATTCAAACTTTAAATGAAATTGTTGTAATAATACCGAACTTTGAAAATGACATTTTATCTCCTGCACTATTTAATAGTGTATTTTAAAGGTATATATGTGTCCACGTAGACATCATAAATATTGAATCATCATAAATAGTAATGTGTCCACGTGGACATATATATATCTTTAAAATACACTATTAAATAGTGCAGGGGTAAAAGGTCTTTCATAAAGTATGGTATCGTAACAGCAATTTCGGCCAAAATTGAAATATTTTTCAAACTCTCTTTCCTATAATTTCTCTAGACGAATTTAACTTTAATCAAATTTCAATACAAATATCGACGTGTAATGAAAAAAAGAAAAAGTTACGGTGAAAGGTGTAAGTGATCCATAAAGGTTGAGCGCTCTTCGAGTATTCCGTGACTTAGCCAGTTAGCTGGTCGCTGGCTGCCTACCTTTTGTCTTCGTTTTGCAGAAAAAACTGCAATAAATTCACTGTAGCTAAAGAGTACTATACCATAAAATATGTATTATATAAAAATGGGACCAAAACTATCATTGCTCCCTTCTACTCCCTCCGTCCCTATTTACTTGTCCATATTTCCTTTTTTGGTTGTCCCTATTTAGTTGTCCATTTTGACAAATCAAGAAAAGACAACAAATTTTTTCCTATTATACCCTTATTTACACTTCTTGAAAATTGTANNGTTTCCCTCCAATTTATTTCACTTTAATTCAAATAAGTGGTTGTAATTTTGAAGCGAAAAGTTGTCATAAGGGTAAAATTGTAACTTCACTGTGNCAAAATGGACAACTAAATAGGGACAACCAAAAAAGGAAATATGGACAAGTAAATAGAGACGGAGGGAGTATTATATAAAAATGGGACCAAAACTATCATTGCTCCGTTCTATATATCTACTACCTAAATCATCATTTTTTTCACCAATTTCATATTTTAGCGATCAGTCTTTTCGTATTAAAACACATCATGAGTTGAATTGGCCTACATAGATCCGTAGTCGATTTGTATATAAATATTTGATCAATTTAGTATTGAACTATATTATATAAATATAATAATAGCATATGTTAAGATATGAAATTCATAAAAAAATAGAATTTTAAATGTGTTTCTAACTCTTCGTGATGAAAGTAGTTGCTTGATTTGAATACAAGTTATGATGTAATTAGTTATAATGAAATAAGTTATACTGAGATAAATTATGTTGAGATTATTTCGTATTGAGTGTTTAGTTTGTTGTATTCAAAATAATATGCATTGCATAAATCTTAAGACAAGTTATTTATTTACAAAGCTACCCTTCATGAATGTAAAAAAAGATGTATAAAAAGGATTTAAATGGATATCTTTGTCATTACCTATTTTATCCCGAGATTACTATACACTCAAGGAGAGCAATACTTATTGCAGTACCAATTATTAATTCCGTGATTAGTTATTCCGAACTTGCCAACCAAATAATAAATCAGGTTCAACAACACTAACAGAACCTTAAACACCCACCCAAGAGCCAATGGACCAATCAAATCATTTATTCATTGAGTGCTCTATGATAATTTTATACAAATACCTCTTAATTTCAACATAGATTCCGAGACGAGGTTAATGGATGCTCGAGCACTTGATAGACTCTATGTAGGTCCGCCTTTGTCCTAAATGGCTAGATTATTCTTCTCATCTATCCTAACCTTGGTAAAAAGAGTTACATGATGCTTGTTGTTGATTAGAAGTGACAAATACAATGAAGTTAGTTAAAGTATACGAAAGTTGACTCGAACATCACGATCATAGAAAAAAATAATAAAAACTAATCAACTACACATCACTTGCACCCTCTGTGTTTCCTAATCCCTACATTTCCTAGAAATTCCCACCCACACGCACACATATTATATTATAGAGACAGAAAGAGCCAGTTTTGTGCTAATTAATAGAGACCTATGCAACTAGTTATCACAACCTTGCCATCTGTTTCTGCTACACAAAAAAAAACAGTCTTACAACTACAGTTACAGCCATTTCAATAATTGAATCAGAAAATTTACCACAAATTACATTCAGAGTACTCTTTTCTTGTCTTTTTATAGGTAAATTAATTTGTTTCACCATTCACCAACATTATAGTAAATTAATTGCCTCGATCTTCTAAATCACCTCTTACTTATATCTGTTCAACTTTCTCTGTTTTTTTATGTTGAATTCTCTTCAATTTTGCATTTTATACTTTCAGAACCCACAACCAATTTATAAATCTTGAATTTTTAAGAAAATTCATTTTTTTTTTGTTGAATTATGGCACAGAAGCATTTGCATGAGCTTTTAAAGGAAGATCAAGAACCATTTTACACTGCTAATAAACGTTTTCATCTCAAAAGACTTAATTTTTCTTCTTCTAAAACTTCCTCTTTACAAATCAAAAAATTTCAAAAGCAAATTAATCAAACCCCATCATCTAAATTATGCAAAAATACTTGTTTTTTCTCCTTCGGAGAATCACCGGAATTAAGAAAATCCCCTTTGTGTTTACCTTCGCCGGCGCCGGCAAAGAGCCCGGAAAATGGGAGATTTGTTCTTAATGTACCTGCAAGAACAGCTGCTCTGCTTCTTGAAGCTGCAATGAGGATTCAAAAACAACAGAGTTCATCAAAACCAAAAACCCAAATCAAAAAGGTGAAATTTGGGGTTTTTGGGTCCATTTTGAAGAAATTGAAGGATCGAAATAGCGATAAAAATGGTGAAAAAAGTTTCTCATGTTCGTGTAATAATAGCAGAGTTAACAGTGAAATCAATGAAGGGAAGTTAATTGATTTGGAGAATTATAGCAATTATGGTGATTTTGGTTCGTCTCCGTTAAGCCCTTTTAGATTTTCTCTTCAAAGATGCCCGTCGACCTCCGGCTATGTATCGCCGGAATTCACATCGCCGGCATCTTCTCCGGTTTGTCACAAGAAAGAGGTTTGTCTTTTTACTTTTGTCGGTTACTATCCGTGAGTCATTATGATTCTAAAATTATTACTAAATCTTTTTTACACAATTAAATTTACTAAATCTTTTATACCAAGTCTCAGAGTATAGTACTCTTTTTGTAAAAAATTCATGTGACAATATAATAAAAATTTGCGGTTTTTTAAAATTATGATCTAAAATAAATATAGTATATATTTGTGAGACGGATTTTACTAACTCAATTAGTTGATTAGCTGAATTTTCAACTTAACCTATGTAAAATGATAATAATAATAATAATAATAATTTTATTAAAGATAAAAAAAATTAAAATTAAGGTTTTTTAATTATAATTGTGACTTATTTTTTGAACCGACCAAATTATAAAATTGTGAATTTTTTTTTTTGAATATATTAAAAAATAAGTGTGTCGAATGATATAAATTGGAACTGAGGAAATAATATGTAAAGAGTCTCAAATATATAATTGTACTACTTAATAATATATGCTTATTTGATTATCAATATATCGAACATATATTTTTTTTTATCGAAATCATTATATTAAAAGGTTTTCTGTTTGGATAAGTGTACATATGAGTTTAAATTACTCATATAGTAATTACAGAATAATTATTTTGCTTTTCCTATGAAGGAAGTAGGATCACAATAAGTTGCGGTACAATAATAACTATTCATTCATCTTTAATCAGACATATGAAATTCGAGTTCTAAATATGGAAGTATGAAATGTTATGTTTGATAAAAAGTATTTTATCTTAACACAAATTCAAATTAGTCCAGATTTTTGACACGGATGGAATATCAAATAAAAACATTTTTTTTCATGTTTTGGTAATTGTACTTGAGATCACGCCTCTGCCAATATAAAATCTTTTTTCTATTAGGCCTTGTCTGGAAAATAGTACTTTCAAGGAAAATGACAATAAAATATATTGTCATTTTAAATTTTGGACCCATAAAAAGACAAATTTTTCATTAAATTCTGGTCGTATGCTTGTTCATGAATTTTAACTTGTCTTGAATAAAAGTCAGCCCTATTTCCTTCTTTTTAACAAAACGTGAAAAAAGTTAAAATGATAGTTAAAATTGGATGGATGTCTCATTCAAAAACGAGTTTAATTCAGCTAGAATTATATTATATTAGTAGTTTTTTACCAACTAAATTGGAAGATTAATTTGACTTTTGTGTTTAGGACAAAGAAAATTATGAAACAATTATAGGGTTGGCAAGTATTGATCAACTAGAAGAAGAAGAAGATAAAGAGCAATGCAGTCCAGTTTCTGTATTGGATCCTCCATTTGAGGAGGAGGATGGACATGCAAACAGGGACGAGGACGAGGATGAGGATGAGGATTCTGATCTCGATTGCAATTATGCACTTGTACAAAGTACGTACGATAAAATAATTTTAATATTCTTGAATTCTTTTTTTTTAAAATAAGAATTGTGCTATCTTTGAATTTAATTGAATAGTGTAGTATGCTTTACTTGAATCGAGAATCTATTAGAAACAATCTCTTTATTATCAGAAGATAGGGGTAAGCTAAGGTCGCGTACACACCAGTTTTCTTCATATCCTATTTGTGATATTACACTGGGTATGTTATTGTAGCAGTACACGTAATATAGTTTTTTTTAAAATAAAATTGGTTGTGAAGTCATTTTCAATGGTTATGGAAACTCTGGTTTATTCAGGACATTTTATATATATATATATATATAGTATATATAAAATGTAAAGTCATTTCATTTGAGTATCTTTTTGATTATGCTGATATTGATATTTTGAATTATTTAATTTGTTGTGTGTGGGATCAAAAGTCTTAATCACAATGTTGTACGTGTGGCTGTTGTACTTGTACGTGTATGAATATGACATATGACATCACTTTGTCCTTACACAAATATATGACTCATTGCCCTAGTAGGCCATATTCTAACTTATTTTTTCTAGCCAGTATACGTTAATTATACATAGTTATACTTATAGTATACATCTATATATAGACTATTTTAAGTTTATATTCTTCTTTTATATTTATGCTTGCTAATAAAAGCTTAGAGATTATTGAAGATGTTCAAAATTAATGTGATCTTGTGTTCTTTTTAATAGGAGCACAACAACAACTTTTGTCTAAGCTTCGTCGATTCGAGAAATTGGCTGAATTAGATCCAATTGAACTCGAGAAAATATTACTCGAGGAAGAAGAAGAAGAAGAAGATGATGATCGCGTAGAGGAAGAAGAATGTCAAGTTTTTAACTTGATTTTCGAGGAAAAGTTTGAAGTTAAAAGTTTGAACTATGGAGAAGCCGTTTTTGGAAGAGAATGCAAGAAGATAGATTTATCATCGCAAGAATTAAGATCAAATACCATCGATATGATGGTAAAATCGAATTTGAAAAGTGAGTTTGATGATTGGAATGAGTTTCAAGATCAAAGAGAAGAAACCGCGATAGAATTTGCTTTTTCTATATTTGGATTGTTAGTTGACGAATTAGGAGAGGAGCTAATTCATTTAGCTCACTCCTAAAAAAACGTGAATTTCTAATGGACGTTTCATTGGAGGATTTCTGATGTAAAATCCGTTGAAAAACATTCACAGAGTATAATACCAATAAATCCTTTGGAAACTTAATTTTGTTGTGTTTATAAATTACTTAACTATTTTGCCACTTAATTAAAGACAAATATGAAATGTCATTAAGAAATAAATCTTCTAATGATTCTTTAGATAAATCTAAGAATTTCACATCTGATTAATGGATATTTTTTATTGTTCGTGTTAATCATTACTTCAATCACTTTCTTTGTTACAAAAAGTCAAAAATGATTTATGAGATAATTACCATTTGGATGTTTTTGACTGTTCACGTTAATCATTACTTCAATCACTTTCTTTGTTACAAAAAATCAAAATGACTTTATTAATTAATAACTATTAATTTAGTGACTATACGTTTTGCTTAATTTATACACTTCCACTATAAAGATGGGTAGTTGTATCTGTACCATGCCATGGGTGCAACTTTTTATGAACTTGAAGTTCAAGAAAGCTTGTCTAGGTTGGAAAGAATCAATTCTTTGATATGATTTTAAGCAAAGAATATTATTTCTCTGTGTCCAAAGTAAAAAATGTACTTACTAAATACATATTTCACCTTTCACTTTAAATTTTATTTATTTTTGGTAGTAAAGGACATATATCATTAGATTATCACAGTTAACTACTAGTGATTACAAATAGATTGTCAAAACGAACTAAAACTTATTATATGTAGACCATAATATTTAGGATTAATTTAAGATTTTCTTAATCATAGTTATCCTTACTAACACGTCATATATAAGTTAATTAGAATTCACCTTGATTACCGTTATAAAAGCTCCAAAACAGTCTCTATTGAACAAATGGAATCAGACAAAATTTAACAATGATTATGTGGGAATTAACTCACCTACCACAAAACATTCTAAATAAGCATAATAATGGTGATTAATCAAGATTATCGTGACTAATCCTTGTCATTTTTTAAAGCATAAAATGCTAATCGAACTTTGAGAAAAGGTCATTTATACCATTGTTATTCACAAAGTGCTCATTCATGCCAGGATTTTTCAACAAAATATATATCCGATTTTGACATACTATTTTATACACGTGGCCAACTATGATACGATCAGGTCACTAATTTAATTTTTAGTATGTAGATTCGCTTGACCAAATCATATCAAATATTATATATTTTTCTATTAAAACAAAAGGCAATTAAAGTCCATTTGCAATGCTAATAGTGAAATATGAATTAGTATTGTGATAATGATGATGGTGGGGGGATTGCTTATAATTGTTAATGGAAGCAGCCAAAAAGATAAAGTGAATGAGGAGCTTATATTATATCATATTCATGATATTATATTTGTCCATTAAAGTACAATATAATTAACAACAAAATCACCAAACACTAAAGTTAAAAAAAGATAGTGGAATCCATAAATTGTTGCCCCATATTGTTTAAAGTTCGTTTGTGAAGAAATAGATTCCATCTTTTGGTCCTTAAAGCATTATAGATTTATAGTGAATACCATCAACTAATCATGTTTAGACAAATAACTATCTGTCTTTTTTTGGTTTTTTTAGGGGATGGTGAAGGTGGGGCTTGATATGAGTTGGATTGAGTCAAAATAAATGTTCAAATTTAGAGATTTATGTGAGTTTCTTTAAATATCGACACTAATAATAAGATCTCATTGATTTGTACTTAATGGAGGCGTATTTTGGGGTCATTTGTATTTTTATCCCTAATATGTGTTCATTTGTATTTTTATCCCTAATTTGTGTTGATCTTTGATTTTTGTTCTTCATGACATATCACTTTTTTACTAGGCACAAATTTATATTTTTATATCATAATGCCCCACAAGTTATGATCGAGTATGACTTCAGTTTCTAAAGAACTTATGTTTCACTAAATATAAGTTCGATTGCTAAGAAGCAAAAATTAAAGAGAAACTTTCAGAAATAACAAACATAATAAGGCTCTATAGCTATAGTTTCGATAATTGTGCTCTATAACTATAGTTTCGTTTGCTATGGGGGCTGCAGTTTGTATATTTCTAACCGTTTGTATATTTCGCTTGCGAATATACAAATATGATTAGTATATACAAATTTAGTATTTATACATTTAAGAATTTTTCAGAACTCCGTTTGTATATTTCGCTTGCCAATATACAAACAGAGTAATTTATTATGATTTTTTTATAAATCGTATACAAATAGCTAGGGTAAGCATATACAAAATTCTGGATTTATACAATCAGGAATCGAATTATACAAATTAGGCGAATAACAAAAATTGAGAAAACTGTAGCCACGAATTACAATTTTCTTAAATTCTAGCTATAGTACCTAATATAGGTTAAATATTTGTTATTCTGCATAATTTTTCCAAAGTTAAAAGGCCAATTCATTTGAAGAGTAAAAATTGAAGGCCAATCTATTTGAAGGGCAAAACATGTCAGTTTTGNAGGATGTACATTAGGTTTTGAGGATAGTATAGGGATGTTTTTGGCCAAAAACTCCATAATAAGGCTCTATAGCTATAGTTTCGATAATTGCGCTCTATAACTATAGTTTCGTTTGCTATGGAGGCTGCAGTTTGTATATTTCTAACCGTTTATATATTTCGCTTGCGAATATACAAATATGATTAGTATATACAAATTTAGTATTATACATTTAAGAATTTTTCAGAACTCCGTTTGTATATTTCGCTTGCCAATATACAAACAGAGTAATTTATTATGATTTTTTTTATAAATCATATACAAATAGCTAGAGTAAGCATATACAAAATGCTGGATTTATACAATCAGGAATCGAATTATACAAATTAGGCAAATAACAAAAATTGAGAAAATTGTAGCCGCGAATTACAATTTTCTTAAACTGTAGCTATAGTACCTAATATAGGTTAAATATTTGTTATTCTACATAATTTTTCCAAAGTTAAAAGGCAAATTCATTTGAAGAGTAAAAATTGAAGGCCAATCTATTTGAAGGGCAAAACATGTCAGTTTTGGCCTATTTCCTCTAAGCCCACTATCAGATTGCCCAAGTTTGTTCCCAAAGTGGATCATGTGTTTCAGTTGTCATCCAAATTGGCCCATTTTGTACATATTTTGAAAGCCCATATCATTCAAATTCTTTTAAATTGGGATATCTACAAGTAGATATGTCGAGTAGGTTGGGTTAAATTTGGGCGGTTATTGATCTGCCAAAAAAGTACTTGGGATTAAATGTGGGTCATAATGTAACTCGTCTAATTCCAATTGAGTTTTAATTTATTTATCTGTTCTTAAATATTTTTTCTATACTTGGTAAAAGAATATTTTTTATTATGATTATATATATAACACGTATCAAATAAAAAATATCTTTTAAAATTGCTTTGACAATATTTCTTATGAGACAATTTAGATTACATATCAATCCATTTTTTAATGAATCAACTTAATAAATGAGTACTCGAATGAATATAATTGATTGAGTTTGATTTTGCCACCCTGTTTGAAGATTGGGTGGAACCAAGGATTGAACCTGTCTGTTGTTTAAAAAAAAAAAGCATTGAATGATGTTCCTTCTTGTTTAAATTTGTGGTTTGTGAAGATTTGCTTGAAGAAATTTGAATCACAATTGTTAAGAGCTCTAAGAAAAGTGTGAAGGAGACAAAGTGGTTATACAATTCCATACAAAGTGGATACATTTTAGGAAAAATTACATAAATACACATCTTATTTTATCATAATGTTCCTTCTGAGACATTCGATAAAATTGGAACGATACAAAGAAGATTAGCATGACCCATGAAACTACAAAAATTTCTAAAATTTCATACCATTTTAAAAGTTTACAAAAATCCCCTCTCTGATACATTTATGTCCCCTCTGAGATGCATCTTTCCCACTAAATAATATATCATTTGCAATTCGTGAGCTATTTATTATAAAATTATTTACACTGACAGTATATATTGCTAGATTCATACACGAATCACAATATATTATTTATCACCTAATTATGGGCATATTTCACCGCTAGAAATCGAGTGCACTCAAATAAACAATAAGCTCATGCAGCCATTGTTTTGTTATTTGTATGGTAGAATTTTACATACTATTAAATTAAATTATTTTATTTCATTATAAACATCAAATATGAATAAATATTTATTTATCGTACTAAAATAATTTAACGGATATTTCCTGATCTGTCATAGAATAAGGTATTGGCACTGTCTTAAATATATCTTTATTCACATGTCACACTCTTGCTTTGTGGGGAAATTTTAATTATTATTTTGGTCCCAATGCAACTCTCACTAACGTGCTATACTGGTTAAAACAGTTGGCTTCTCAAATTTCTTCTCTCAACATTTTTCTTTTTTTGGGTCCACAATTGATTTAATTTGTTGAAATTGGACGTAAATTTTGTATAACTATAAGAATTGTTTTAAATATGATCTTCTAGGTAAAGAGTTGTCACTTTTAAATCATCGGAAAAAAAAATGCTTGAATAGTAACCACACAACAATGGCTCCTAACTACAAAATTTTATCTCGATCATAGGATTTGATTTTTTTTTCCTAGTAGATAGTGTTTGGCCAAGTTTATATAGATACGTCGCGGTGCGACGAACGAAGTGAGTTAATTTTGGGAGATAATGACTAATAAGAAGAAACGAATGGACTCAATTTATTGCTAGTTGTCAATTTAGGGACCAGTTTGAAATTTATTTTGTATCGCGCTTTCTTTGTAAAATAGTTGCCTCTTATAGCTATAGCCTATAGTAGGGGGATTTTTTTTTTGTTGTTGTTATATTTGGCAAGTTGATAGAAGCTTTCTTATTTAATAGCTCACTAAAAGCATAGTCCATTTAATAGTGTAATCACCCACCAGTCGAGTATGAAGAGGGTAGTGTATACGCAGATTTTATCCCTACCTTACATAAAAAAGGTAGAGAAGTTGTTTCTGGTAGAGATAAAACAAGCTAAATTATAGATAAAAGGAGAGATGGCAACGGAACATGTAAGGTGAAAGGCAATGAGCTCTTATGCGCAAAGTAAATTACTAGGTGGCAGATGTGAATCCAGGATTTAAAAACTTTGAGTGCATCAATATTATCTTAAGTTGCAATATGAGCTCTAAGCTAAACTTAAAATAAAAACAATGAAAAAAGACTTTAATTGGATTTGAACCTTGATCCCAAGGGTGATTTCTGTAACTTGTACCAGCAACACAAGGGCACTCTTATACTTCTCATGGGTGCACTATTATCTATATTCTAACTTCTGTCATTTTCTCAAAGTAGATATACATATATACACATGATTTTTTTTTTCCGAAGTTAGTAGGTGCACGTACACCTCTGCCAGGTGTAAAGTGAGCCCGTTCCAACGAGGCGAAAATTAAGGTAAACAACAAATTTAAGAAAACATAAAAACCCAACGTACATAGTACTAGGACTAGGAAATTGATGTCATTCAATATTACCGTTTGAGTTTTTAAAACAAACATTTGGGAATATGGTGTTTGATTGGCATATTTGCATGACAAGACCTGCCATTATTGCTCAGAGTCCAGAATTCCTGTGCAATGTACCGTTTAATTTGCCAGAGCCAATGGATATACATAAATGCAAATGCTAGTACAATTTATTTATTGTATCATAATGTAGCCACATTTCACTTCTTTGACCATGATTTAGGGGTAAGGTTGAATAGACACTATCCTCGTCAGTCAGACCTTACTCGTGGGATTATACTGAGTGTCTTTATAACATGAACGACTTTCAAGCTGTTAGCCAAACTAAAAAAGATGATTTTCATCTTAATTTAAAGAATCAGCACATGATTTTAAACTAAAAGAGCTAGTAAACTAACTTTTAAGTGTGGCTTTGTCCATGGAACATCAACTAACAGCCAGGTGCATAGGACAAAAGGTTGGTTGTAGCAAACATGGCAGCTCGAAAGCCATTTTCTTGCTCGCTAACGTTGTTTTCTTAAAGAAGGGGCAAAGCTTGAGGCAACCAAATTAGTAGGAAATGAAAGCAGAAACAGATGTCTCCTTGACCATATTCTTGTTTTACAAGAATCAATCAACCAAAAAAGCAATCAATAAATCAAGCTAATCAATCAGCCAAAAAAGCAATCAACAAATCAATAATGATGTAGCCCTAGTAATCCTCCTTGAGAAATCTGTCAAGATCACCCCGTGATTTATTCGTGATATTGCTATTGTTTAGGATCAAACAAACATTTTCCACAACACCTTGATAAATCGTGATTGATATTCTGTAGACAACATCATACCTAGTGTCAGTGGCGGAGGCAGGAATTCTATCAAGGGGGTTCAAATAAAAAGAATGTTGTTGCCTGGAATCGAACCCGTGACCCAAAGCTCACATAGGCTGAATCCTGACCCCCATAAACCACTGAGCTACTCCTTTGACATATGCTCAGGGGGTTCAATTTTAAATATATACACGTACACAAAAAAAATTGATCTTATCTATACAGTGTAATTTTTTTTCCGAGGGGGGTCGAATGACCCCCCTGGACACACTATAGATCCGCCCCTGCCTAGTGTAATCCCACAAGTGAGGTCTGGGAAGGGTGATGTGTACGCAAATTGTCATTAAAGGAGCAATATAATCAACAAGTTGATTTCGCCATTTGTTGACAAATACAAGGCCAAGAAGAGGTCTATCTATCAGCTAACTAACTTGAAAGAGACATTCAAACCAACTCTCTATTATCTATGCAAATTGGTTAGAGCAACAGTCATCAACAACACAGAAAAAGATTGAGATGTGAAGACAATAGTAAAAGAATCCACTGTTCTGAGACTTGTTTTAGTTACAAACCTGTATTAGAGGGTCTGTCTTTCCCTTAAGAGACCTAAAATTAGACACTGATCATCCCTCCAAAAGCTAAAATGATCAGACAACAACGCGGTAAAAGAAAAGGAAATACAATCAAACGCCACACGCATATATAAATAGAGAAAAAGAACTTTCTTAAATACATCACACAAAGCCTAATTAGTCAGGGGAGATTTTACTGGTTATTCACTGTATTGTTTCAATGCTCTTGCTCAGCTCCTCCAACTTCTTCAACCGCATTTTCTCGCTTTCGCCCACCAGCTGCACGTACATCAATCAACATATAAGAATGTTTGCCAATATGAAGATCAATACAAAGTTCTTGTAAACTATAGAGTTACCTCCATCAATCTTGATATTAGCTGGACTTTTTCCTTGTGTTTTTCATTGAAGGCCTCAAGAGCTTCTTTGTACTCTTTTTCCTGCATTCAACGGATCAAGATCCCCGGATCCAAAACATTTCATTAACACTTCACAACCACATCTCGATGATTAACTAAACTCTGAGGATGTATTACTAGATTTGACTTATTATATCATACACAATCTTACAAACTAGCGAAACGACCTCCCACTCCTACCCAAAGAGGAAGAAAACAAAAAAACAGCTAATGAAAAGGGACAAAAGATTATTATCCATGGAAGGGAAAATTTGTGAACAAGAATTCAAGAAGATAATGGCACATAGTATATTTTTACCTTCTTCTGGCAGGTCTGTCCAAGGGGTTTTAACTCTTTGTTGACAACATCAATCCTCTTACGAACCGTTTGAACATCTTTCCTCATTGGATCAGCTAATGTTTCAAGTTCCTGATAATTAAGTCGAATTTAATTAGTTATAAACTAACCGAAAACTAAGAAAACTCTCGATTTTAACCTTACTAAACACTTCAATTATCAATATCCATGCTCATATTTAGTAGCCAAAAACACGATTATCTTCCTTAACCAACTAATTCTTATGTTATGGTGTTAATTTCAATCAAATTACGAAAGCATAAAACCTTCAACAATTGTTCAATTATCAAACTTTTTCATTTCCCCAATTAATAGTCACTAACCCTAACTTTACAAAACAAACAAAAAAATCAAAACCCAAAACTATGTTCGAAGATTCGAGAAATCTTAATAGCTCAGTTAATTGGCTATGTGAACTTTCACCTTATTGCTAGGCGATTCGATTCCCCGCCTTGTAATCCCCTCACCGGTTTACCCTTCCCCTAGCCCCAATTTTTTTTTTCCAAAAAAAAAGTGTTCAAAGCTTAACAGTACCTGATCTCTAAACTCCTCTAACGATTTTCTACATAAACAAGTCCAAAATCAAAACTCTTGAGCTACAAAGCAAAAAACCAGTACATTTGTTTACAGATTACAGAAAAAAAAATACTCAGAAAACTTAACTACTATAAAGAGGAATAACCGAGTTCACACAGAGACAAAAAAATGGATGAAATTGAAGACAAACCTCACGAATAATGGCTAAACGACGGGTTTCTTCTTCAACCCGACCCAGTTGAGCTTGAACTCTTTCCTTGACTTCCATTTTCCTTTTCTCAATTTCTTCTTCCTTGGCTTTGAAAGTAGAAAGAGCAGACCTGGACATCTCTTCATCTTCTTTAGATAAGGTTCCATTAAAGCTAAAAGACCCAGAAATTTGCCCAGATTGCATCAGTGTTTGTAGCTGTTCACTTCCTTGCTTTTGATTCGGCATTTCTTCGATCTTCTTCAAAGAAAAAAAAAAACCCTTCTCCTTCTTCTTCTTCTTCACCAAATTCTTCACTTTACCTTTCTTCTTTCTTCACTGTTTTTTCTTTTGCTTTTTTGGTTCTGGTTATGATGGAAATGGAAAATGGACCCTTTTTTCTACTGTTGCTTGTGCTTAATAGTATGAACAAAGGGGCAAGGCAGTGGGTAGGGTCATGTACAGCATTGCCGGTTAAATATTCTTTGTTAAAAAATTATATACGAAATATCAAAGTTTATATTTTTAGATAGAAATATTGAAAATACTTATGAACTTAAAACAAATTATTAGTTTAATATCGAATTATTAACAGTCTTAAAAATAATCATCTACTTGACTAATAAAATTTAGGTTACACACACTCAATACACTCCTGATTTGTCACATGACATAACAAGTCGTCTCAAACTTTTGAGGCTCTTAATAAAAAGTTGAGAGAAGTGTTGAAAACACTCTTAAACTTGATGAAAATTTAGAGATGTATTTCACTCATGTTGAAGGATTGAGTTATATTTAAGTTCAGTTAATCACCTAAAAATGCGTCAAGTTTACCTTAATAAAATTTCTGCACCTAAACACCTTAATAAAATTTTATTAAGATTTTTCAAAACTAGTGCACCTCAACTATTTTTGTTTGTTTTGTTTTTATGACCCAAAATTTGGGGATAAAGAGGAAGATTTTGTAAAATGTGGGGAGGGTTTTGTAAATATATAGTGTGAGTGGTACTGAAAAAGACAAACAGTGAAATGACCCAACTACTACCACTTGGGAAAATAACATGGATATTTATGAAGTCTGTTCAATTTCAAAGCTTGTCTCCACTCCCCCCACTAGAAAGTCATTAGAAACAAATTTTATGCTTAGTACTTGTTTTAGCAAAATTATGGTTTTTATCAATTATCTATTAGTATTAGTACAATATAGTTTTAGTAAAATTTTATATAACAAATTTATGATTGAAGTTAAAAGTATTGGATTCAGATTAACTGACAGCTAAGTAGTTATTCCTTTCCTATCC
Source organism: Solanum stenotomum (assembly GCF_019186545.1). Lineage (NCBI taxonomy): Eukaryota > Viridiplantae > Streptophyta > Magnoliopsida > Solanales > Solanaceae > Solanum > Solanum stenotomum. Next base: position 62,254,388 of record NC_064286.1, on the reverse strand, counting down.
CATCATTGGTGTTTAATATTTGTGGCTTCAATTAATATGAATTTATATTGGTATGATGGAGAAGTGTCTTTTAATAGAAATTTGAATCAAAAGTCTTTGATTAAATATGAATTTTATTCATTTCATCATATAATACGGTCGCTATTTTTGGAATGTTATTGTGGAATAACTCGCAAATTATACAAAAGATAAAAATCTTACTAAATAAATATAGTGCGATAAACTTGGTTGAGAAAACATTCACACAAAAAATAAAACTTTAATCTCTTTTATAGCTTCTCTGTTTTGAGTATACTATTTTGAATGTTTTTTCAATCACTTTTAATTATAGAATTGACATTACCTTTTGTAGTTTGTAATTATGTGAATTATATTCCAAAAACATTAAATAATCATTGTCATACAAGACAAAGATTTTCTCATTTCAGTTGCACTAAGTACCTTTATCATAGAGAATGAATCTCTTTATTTGTGTCCCTCTATTTAACATAATTTAAATTTCTAGTCCTAACTCTCCTATTTATTTATTTTTCCTCTACCTAGGTAATGTAAATACAAGTTGTCCCCTCTAAATCAAAAATTTTGTTAGTGATATTTAAGATTTAATTAATATAAATATGTAAAAGTAATTTTTAGTCTATATATAGCATAATTATTTTTTATAAAAAATATATAATTTTTTTACGAAACATATTCAACTGATCATTCTTCAATTTGACAGATGTCGATCGATATCTCTTCATCGGAAATTACATTGTATAGTTTGGTAAAAATATTCTTTTGTGTATATATTACATTTTGACTTCTTTTTTTTTCCTGCAATTTTAACACTAGACAGTGTCTAGTGGCCTTTTATTAAACATAAAAAATATCAATAGGAATAAGTGCAAGCAAGGGAGGCTAGGCCTTACCTTCCTAATCCTAATGAAGTACCTAACGTCTTCTACCTAACAAGCATGAAGAAAATAAGAGCTAGAGAGAACTAAGTATTTTCTAATCACCATAGAGTTTGTAATACACTACATGATGATATTACAAATGAGGATGCTTAAATAATGTAAAAATATGCCAATCAAGAAGAAAGTTGAGTTATCAGCCTCAAACTTTCTATTACAAACGCATGAATCAAAAAAGATTGATTGTCCATCAAAAGTAACTTGAGTATATTTCTCTTGTCTTCTTCTTCAAACATGTCCAACAACACTTGATAGTTCATACTTTCTTTATGGATTTGTTGGATCTTGTTGAACATATTGATACTGTCAAATGGTTCTGCTTTGCCTGTCGCATCGGTAGGTGCCTTGGAACAAACTCATCAGTCATTTTACTGTCCCAACTATGTTGCTTTTCATGTGTCTTCTTTTGGCTTTTGTTGCTTAGGTGATATATCTCCTTCCTTAGCCACTCTATTAAAGCATATGTGCAACATATCTTCCTCATCTTTATCAAGAGAATCCTCGCCCAAATCAAGCATATTGTCTTCCTCATCTTCATCAAGAGAATCCTCCCCCAAATCAATTGTATTTGACACTAAGGCTCTTGACTCATTCTTCTTTGCAATTACACATTTAGGCACAAATACAGGAGCTTCTGGACTTAATTTGCTATTCAAAGTAGGTGGTGAGACCTGTTTTTCTTGGATCAAATCGTTGTCATTCTCTGTTAACTTTACTTGTTTTCCAGTAGTTTTCGATAAAGCATCAAAACTATTCGAACATAATAGGTTTCTTGAGGCATTACTAATATCTTGTCTCTTCTCACTGTCATGAAAATTTCTAGTCGCACCCTTTTCACTACATGGAGAATTATTTTGACTAATCAGGTGTAACGACTCGGAAAATGATAGAGTGAAACTAGAGCCTCACATGTGATTTTGGAATCGAGAACTTAATGAAATGATTATATTTGAATTTGACCCAAAAAGTTCTTAAAAATGTGCTTCGGAAGTTACCGGAAACTTGTTTAGCTGTATATAAAAAGATCCGTTTCGTTTTTCGAAAATCCGACTTCATATTCTTGTTTAGGGGGTCAAATTGAGTGGGAAATGGGTCTAACCCAAATTTTAGAGCAACCGTATCAAAATCCTAAATTTCCAAGTGAAGCCTTTTTCGAGGGTCTACTTTGGAGGGTCATATCTCCTAGCACACAAATTATTTGAGTGGCCATAATATATCCATGGAAAGCCCTTTGAGTTAGCTACCTAACGCACTTCGTTTCATCTCATTCGGAGTTCGGACGAGGAAGTTATGCCTATTTTCGTAAAATCTGTTCGGCAGGAAAAGACAATTTCCAGTAGGCGTGGTTACTGTTCACCCGCCTCATTTTTTTTCTAAGTGTTGGACCATTCTTCCAAAGGACTTATATTATTTCCTAGATACCATTAATTCAATTCCCATCCCAAAAACATTTCCCTCTCTACAATCCTCCATTAAGAAGAAGAAGAAGTGGGAGCTAGGGCTTTGGATTCAAGGCTTTCTTCATCAAATTTCGTGGGAGATCATAACAAAGGTATAGTGGTCTTGATCCTTGTCTAAATTTCCATTCAAGGAGCCAAATCCAAAGTTATTTCAAAGTATGAAAAATCTAGGTTTTCACTCAATCTCATGGGTTCTTCGACCAAATGGTTTTAAAAGGTTTCTAATGGCACTTTATGGTTATATTGTTGTTGTATTGACGATTTAAGATGAAAATGCTCCATGAACCCATGATTTCTCTTTATTCCTAGTTTATGCCTTTATGAAGTGGGTTGCTAGATAATGAATGTATATGAATCAAACTTGTTTAAAGGTCTTTAGATTGTTGAAGTATGTCATTACCCATGCCTATTTATGATGATTTGTTGGTATATGGATAATTGAGGATTGTGGCCTTATGGGCAAAGTATGGAAGAATTCTCTTGTGGTAAGAAAAATGGTTGGGACTTGAGTGTTGTTGATTATGGCTTTGGAGGATGGTAAGTTGGCTTAATCTCATATTATGGATAAAAAAATTGTTTTTGCTTGGTTTGATCCACTTATGGTGGAGGTGTTTAATTATGGAATGTATTGTGACCATGGCCTTGAAGGCATAGTATGAGAAATATAAGTGTTACATGACATTTTTATGAATGGGCATTTAATGGAGCTAATGTGATCATGTTATGAACGTAAATGTGTTATTATTGAAAGGATTTTTCTCAATTTGACACTCATGAATGTTGATGATAGAATATGAAGGATTCTCCAATTTATTGCATATCTCGAATTGGTAGAGCTTGTGCATCATTTTCTTGTTTAAATGATTATATTATTGTTTGTTGAATCCTCGGATCGGTAGGCTAGTAGCACCCTTCCACTCATGATAATAATGAACCTT